>NC_072053.1:444100-449100 GCF_027791375.1 Indicator indicator | reverse complement strand
TTCTTCGTTTTGTTTTTTCCCCAGTGGGGGGGGGGGGGGGGACCCAGAGATTTATTTTTTCGTGGGGACCAAAAAACCCAATGTTTACCTTTAAAAACTTTTTATTTTTTCAGGTTTCGGATGAGGTGGTATATCTGTTTCTTATTTTTGGGTTGGGGGGATTTATTCACTCTGGGGTAACTTTGTCGGGGATTTGTTCTTGTTGAAATTTTTTTTTTTTTTAAAGGGGGGAAAAGGGTGAATTTTGGGTTATTGGTTTTTTTTTGGGGGGATGGGGTTTGTTTGGCTTTTGTTGGTGTTTGGTGGGGTTATCTTTTTGTTTTTTTGTTTTTTGCTATTGCGGGCAACGGGAAAAACTAAAAGGTTCGGGGAAAACCGCAAAATGATAAAGGGGGGGATAACAGGGCAGAGGAGCAAAATACTTCAGTAAAAGGTATTCAGTTAGCTGCTGAATGTTGGTTTTCAACCCCCCAATCCACAGTCAGGAATAAAAAAAAAAGGGGGGAAAAAAATTCACTTTAACTTGCCAGGTCTTGCAGGTTTGTTTTTGGGGTTTTGTTTTTGTTGGGGGGTTTTGGGGCTTGGGGTTTTGTTTTTGTTTGTGGTTTTTTGTTTTGTTTTTTTTTTGTTTGTTTTTTGTTTTTTTTGGTTGTGTGGTTTTTTTTTTGTTTTTTTGTTGGTTTTTTGTGTTTGGTGGGTTTGTGGTTTTTTGTTTTTTTTTTTTTTTGTTTGTTTTTTGTTGTTTTTTTTTTTTTTTTTTTTTTTTTTCGGTGTAATGGGTGTTGTTCTGCCCTTCCATTTTATTAAGGAGGGTTCTCCCCTTTATTCTCAGTGGGCTCTGTGGCAAGGCCAGCCCCGTCCGAAGGTGTCCATTAAATTATGGGGAAGGGGATAGGGGATACCAGGTTATTTCACACACCGGCTAGCCTTACTTCTGCTTCAGGGCCAAAAACTTCCCAAATTATCCCAAATTTTCTATCTGATGGCCCAGGGACCCCAGGGGGAGGGGAATTTAAGGGACCTGTTACTTTGATAGCAGCCTTTTTTTTCGGGGGGTTTACTTTTTTTTTTCATCTTACGTTTTGGTTTTTTTTCTTTAGTTCTCATTAAAAGGGGAGCCCCACTTTTTTTCTTTCCTTTTTCACTGGATTTTATCACAACTTGTCTTTGTTGTCACTTTTCAATTTCACCAGTTCTTCCTGGGAGGAGGGGAAAAAAAAAAAAACAAAAAAAAAAAAGACAGACCAAAAACCCCCAACCCATAAATTTTCTCACAACTTGGGGGGTGGGACAGGGGCAGAAGGGAAAATAAAAAACTTATAAAATAAAGTTGTGAGGGCCTAGGTTTTTTTATTCTTTCCCCTCTCTTTTTTCTTAAATTCTCCCCCCCTCCCCCACCCCGCCTTGGGTGCAAATCTTTATTGTTTAATGGCAAGGGAGTTGATTTGTTTGCTTAAACCGGAACAAGGTTTCACTTGAGTGAGGAGTATGGGGACCTAGAGGGGTGGGGGGGACAACTTCCAGCCGTATTGAGGGGGGAAAAGGTAAAAAATTAAATGAGATGGGACACAGTGAGAAACACAAAATCTCTTTTCCCTCTCTCTTTGTTTTTTTTTTTTTTTTTTTTTTTTTTTTTTTGTTGTGTGTATTCGTGGCGGGCTCGGGTCTCCACCCCCAAAACTGGGTTTTTCTCAGAGAGGGCATCTAATGATTACCACTTTAGGAGATTGTTCATTTTGGAGGGGATCATTCGCACTTTTTTTCTATCCAAGGAAGTATAAGGGATGTGGGGACAGGTTTTGTTATTCAGTGGGCGTTTGTGAGAGGTCTTTGTTATGATAATTCCCTTTTCTTTTTCTCCCCATAAATTACACCATCCCCTAAAATAAAGACCCCCCTGGTTCTTAAAGGCGTGACTCTTTCCCTGCATGGGGCTCTGGGGTCCATTTTTTCTTGTTCCGGTGGTGTCCCACAATAAATTCCCATACTTCATGTCATTTAAAACCATATTTTAATGATTCTTTTCTTTTCTTTTTTTCTTTCTATCTTTTTTTTTTTTTTTTTTTTCCCATTAGAAATGGTTCTGGTGTGGGTTTTTGGGGGGGGTTTTTTGTTTTGTTTGTGTTGTTTTTGCGGGGGGTTTTCCCCCACTCCCCCTTCCCTTTTCCCCTTTATTTTCCCCCCCCCACTTTTTATTCTTTTTTTTCTCATGTCTCCAGAAATTTCTTCATTAACTTTTTGTTTCCTTGCTGGAACCACCCACATCACACCAACTTCCACAACCAAAAACCCCCGCAAATCCCATATTCCCTCGGTGGCCACTTCTTAAAAAAAGGCCCCACCCACCCCACAAGGGAAATAGCGGGGTGGTGTGGGGGAAAAATTTCCCCTGCTTACGTTCTTAGCAACAAAATGTATTTCTTTATCTTCCAAATTTTTCGTTTTGTATTGTCAACCAACCCCCACATATTATTAAAATGTACTTCCCAGGCCTATAAAATCTAAAAAAAAAAAATTACAAACCAAAAGACTACCCCCCCCCCCACTCCCCCCCCCCCCCCGCCCCCCCCCTCCCCTCCCCAACCATACCCCCCCCCCAGACTCGGGGGAAAGGGGGGGGGGGGGGGCCTTTTCTCTTTGATAACCTTCTCTTTCCCCCCCAACACAACCCCACCCATGGGGCAAAAGGGCCGGGGGGCTGTACTTCTGCCCCACCATGCCACACCCACCAGGGACCATACCGGGCAGGGGTGATTTGATTAACCCAACCCACAGCGAAGGGGGGGGGGGGGGGGGGGGGGGGGAGAACACCCCTCCCAGGGTGGGGATGGGGGGGGGGGGGTGGGGACGGGCCTGGGGCCCCCCCCCACCCCCCCTTACCTTGCCACTCTCGCGGTTTGTTTACGGGGCCCCCCCGGTTAAGGAGGGGTGAGGCCCCTGGCTTTGGGGGGGACGGTGGGAGGAGGTTCCCCCTTGGGGGGAAGGGGGGGGGGGGGGGGAGGTGGGGGGAACAAAGGGGGGGGGGAAAATTGGGGGCCGAACGTTTTTGTATTCTTTCCACCGGGATATTACCCCTGAACCCTGTGGCTGGGGGGGCCACTCCAGTTTGTGCTGCGGTTTGGAATGGGGGTTTTGGCAGATTTTTTTCACCCACTTCCTCCCTACCCCACCCCCAGGAGTTGGGAGGGGGTTTACAATTTTTTATGGTGGTCCCCTCTCCAAAATTTTTTGCCTTCTCTAGCTCCCCGGATTTAGGGTAGGCGGGGGGCCAAAAAAGCAAGTGGAAGCACCCCTTGGGAAGGGCCCCCTTTTTTTGGGGGGCGACGGGTTGGAGGGAGGGAAGGAGGTAGGTTTGGTTTTCCATTTGGCTGGGGTGGGCGGGAATAACATTCTGCAACAAAAAAAAACCGGCTGTGGAGGCTTTTGCTGTGGCCAAAATAAAAAAATGGTTCTGGGTCCTTTTTTCTTTGCAGGGAATCGGTAAAAAAATAATAGAAAAAAAAAAGAAAAAGAAAGAAAAAAAAAAAAAAAAAAAACAAAAATAAAAAAAAAAAAAAATAAAAAATAAAAAAAAAAAAAAAAATAAAAATAAAAAAAAAAAAAAAAATAAAAAAAAAAAAAAAAAAAAAAAAAAAAAAAAAAAAAAAAAAAAAAAAAAAAAAAATAAAAAAAAAAAAAAAAAAAAAAAAAAAAAAAAAAAAAAAAAAAAAAAAAAAAAAAAAAAAAAAAAAAAAAAAAAAAAAATAAAAAAAAAAAAAAAAAAAAAAAAAAAAAAAAAAAAAAAAAAAAAAAAAAAAAAAAAAAAAAAAAAAAAAAAAAAAAAAAAAAAAAAAAAAAAAAAAAAAAAAAAAAAAAAAAAAAAAAAAAAAAAAAAAAAAAAAAAAAAAAAAAAAAAAAAAAAAAAAAAAAAAAAAAAAATAAAAAAAAAAAAAAAAAAAAAAAAAAAAAAAAAAAAAAAAAAAAAAAAAAAAAAAAAAAAAAAAAAAAAAAAAAAAAAAAAAAAAAAAAAAAAAAAAAAAAAAAAAAAAAAAAAAAAAAAAAAAAAAAAAAAAAAAAAAAAAAAAAAAAAAAAAAAAAAAAAAAAAAAAAAAACAAAAAAAAAAATAAAATAAAAAAAAAATAAAAAAAAAAAAAAAAAAAAAAAAATAAAAAAAAAAAAAAAAAAAAAAAAAAAAAAAAAAAAAAAAAAAAAAAAAAAAAAAGAAAAAAAAAAAAAAATAAAAAAAAAAAAGACAAAAAAACCACACAAAAAAAAAAAAAACAATAAAATGTGAAAAAAAAAAAAAAGAATAAAAAAAAAAAAAAAAAAAAAAAAAAAAAAAAAAAAAAATAAAAAAAATAAAAAAAAAAAAAAAAAAAAAAAAAAAAAAAATATAATAAAAAAAAAAATAAATAAAAAAAAAAATAAAAATAAAAAAAAAAAAGAATTAAAAAAAAAAAATAAAAGAAAATAAAAAAGAAAATAAAAAAAATAAAAAAAAAATAAAAAAAAAAAAAAAAAAAAAAAAAAAAAAAAAAAAAAAAAAAATAAAAAAAAAAAAGAAAAAAAAAAAAAAATAAAAAAATAGAAAAAAAAAAAAAAAAAAAAATATAAAAGGAGAGGAAAGATTAAAGAGATGGGAAAAGGGGGGAAAACAAGAAGGGATGGGGGGACCACGGTGGGGGGATTTGTAGTTTTTACCCCCGGACCCTTCCCCCCCAAACCCAAAGGGACTAAGCCTTTTGGATTGGATGGAGAAATTTTATGCCCGGGGTTATTGAAGGGAGGCCCGCCCGGGAGGGGAAGCAATATCGCTTCAGTCCCCCCGGGGGGGACAAATGTGGGAAGAAAGGGAGGTGAAGGAGTACGAGGGAGGGAGCTGGCATCCGCACCCTCCCCGGGGCCATTTCTGTTTTCTTGGGAGGGGGAAAAGGGGGAGGCGAGAAAAAGAGGGACGTGTTGAGGGGGGACGGGGCAGGGGTAAATAAAAAAATCTGTGATTCGGAAGCTTGGGGTTGTG